>NC_050073.1:72903091-72918091 GCF_009764565.3 Dermochelys coriacea
TATTTTGATATGCTGACATTGTACAGATTTGGTATGCCAGCAGCAAGGTTATACTTTAAAATATTTTAATCTTTTACCTAAATCAAGTGAAATCCCACCAAAATGTTTATGTTACTCTGATTGCTACCACAAGTTCAATGATAGACAGCTGACACTGAAAAGATTAAGTATAAATTTTTCCCTAAATGTAACACATATCATCTAGCATAAGATATATAACAATAAAAGAAGTTGAAACTGCTCTGAATTATGTTTTAGAAATAAGGAACTGAAGATTTGCCTACTGTGAAAGCCTGATAAAAAGGTATAGATAGGTCATTAAAGTGGATGATTTAGGAAAAGGCTGCATTAACAATAAATCCTCTTAAATCATTGTCAGATACGAACAAAAATCCTCTGATCTAAATATTAATAATCATGCTAAAGGAATGAAACCATGAAATTATCAAATATGTTTTCGCAAAAAGAAAAGGAGTACTTGTGGCACCTTAGAGACTAACAAATTTATTAGAGCATAAGCTTTCGTGAGCTACAGCTCACTTCATCGGATGCATTTGGTGGAAAAAACAGAGGAGAGATTTATATACACACACACACACACACAGAGAACATGAAACAATGGGTTTATCATACACACTGTAAGGAGAGTGATCACTTAAGATAAGCCATCACCCACAGCAGGGGGGGGAAAGGAGGAAAACCTTCCATGGTGACAAGCAGGTAGGCTAATTCCAGCAGTTAACAAGAATATCAGAGGAACAGTGGGGGGTGGGGTGGGGGGGAGAAATACCATGGGGATATAGTTTTACTTTGTGTAATGACTCATCCATTCCCAGTCTCTAGACTGCTTCCGCCGACGTGCACGAGCTGAAATTGTGGAAAAGCAGCATCGCTTACCCCATAACCTCAGCCATGCAGAACACAGTGCCATCCACAGCCTCAGAAACAACTCTGACATCATAATCAAAAAGGCTGACAAAGGAGGTGCTGTCGTCATCATGAATAGGTCGGAGTATGAACAAGAGGCTACTAGGCAGCTCTCCAACACCACTTTCTACAAGCCATTACCCTCTGATCCCACTGAGAGTTACCAAAAGAAACTACAGCATTTGCTCAAGAAACTCCCTGAAAAAGCACAAGAACAAATCCGCACAGACACACCCCTGGAGCCCCGACCTGGGGTATTCTATCTGCTACCCAAGATCCATAAACCTGGAAATCCTGGACGCCCCATCATCTCAGGCATTGGCACCCTGACAGCAGGATTGTCTGGCTATGTAGATTCCCTCCTCAGGCCCTTCGTTACCAGCACTCCCAGCTATCTTCGAGACACCACCGATTTCCTGAGGAAACTACAGTCCATTGGTGATCTTCCTAAAAACACCATCCTAGCCACTATGGATGTAGAAGCCCTCTACACCAACATTCCACACAAAGATGGACTACAAGCCGTCAGGAACAGTATCCCCGATACTGTCACGGCTAACCTGGTGGCAGAACTTTGTGACTTTGTCCTGACCCATAACTATTTCACATTTGGTGACAATGTATACCTTCAAATCAGCGGCACTGCGATGGGTACCCGCATGGCCCCACAGTATGCCAACATTTTTATGGCTGACTTAGAACAACGCTTCCTCAGCTCTCGTCCCCTAATGCCCCTACTCTACTTGCGCTACATTGATGACATCTTCATCATCTGGACCCATGGAAAAGAAGCTCTTGAGGAATTCCACCATGATTTCAACAATTTCCATCCCACCATCAACCTCAGCCTGGACCAGTCCACACAAGAGATCCACTTCCTGGACACTACGGTGCTAATAAGCGATGGTCACATAAACACCACCCTATATCGGAAACCTACTGACCGCTATTCCTACCTACATGCCTCTAGCTTTCATCCAGATCATACCACTCGATCCATTGTCTACAGCCAAGCGCTACGATATAACCGCATTTGCTCCAACCCCTCAGACAGAGACAAACACCTACAAGATCTCTATCATGCATTCCTACAACTACAATACCCACCTGCTGAAGTGAAGAAACAGATTGACAGAGCCAGAAGAGTACCCAGAAGTCACCTACTACAGGACAGGCCCAACAAAGAAAACAACAGAACGCCACTAGCCATCACCTTCAGCCCCCAACTAAAACCTCTCCAACGCATCATCAAGGATCTACAACCTATCCTGAAGGACGAGCCATCACTCTCTCAGATCTTGGGAGATAGACCAGTCCTTGCTTACAGACAGCCCCCCAATCTGAAGCAAATACTCACCAGCAACCACACACCACACAACAGAACCACTAACCCAGGAACCTATCCTTGCAACAAAGCCCGTTGCCAACTCTGTCCACATATCTATTCAGGGGATACCATCATAGGGCCTAATCACATCAGCCACACTATCAGAGGCTCCTTCACCTGCGCATCTACCAATGTGATATATGCCATCATGTGCCAGCAATGCCCCTCTGCCATGTACATTGGCCAAACTGGACAGTCTCTACGTAAAGAATGAATGGACACAAATCAGACGTCAAGAATTATAACATTCAAAAACCAGTTGGAGAACACTTCAATCTCTCTGGTCACTCGATCACAGACCTAAGAGTGGCTATACTTCAACAAAAAAGCTTCAAAAACAGACTCCAACGAGAGACTGCTTGAATAGAGACTGGGAATGGATGAGTCATTACACAAAGTAAAACTATTTCCCCATGGTATTTCTCCCCCCCACCCCACCCCCCACTGTTCCTCTGATATTCTTGTTAACTGCTGGAATTAGCCTACCTGCTTGTCACCATGGAAGGTTTTCCTCCTTTCCCCCCCTGCTGTGGGTGATGGCTTATCTTAAGTGATCACTCTCCTTACAGTGTGTATGATAAACCCATTGTTTCATGTTCTCTGTGTGTGTGTGTGTATATAAATCTCTCCTCTGTTTTTTCCACCAAATGCATCCGATGAAGTGAGCTGTAGCTCACGAAAGCTTATGCTCTAATAAATTTGTTAGTCTCTAAGGTGCCACAAGTACTCCTTTTCTTTTTGCGAATACAGACTAACACGGCTGCTACTCTGAAACCTGTCAAATATGTTTTGTAACTGTTTATATTAAGGGTAAAAATATTAATTCACAAATGTTGCTTTTTAATAAAGATACACACAAGAATTTTAAATAAAATTTTGCCTCCAATTTTCTTCCTAGCCTACTGGTTAAATATGGTCTCCTACCTCCAACTGGAAGGGCAGGGAAGTAACTCCAGCCAGAAAGCATCACAGATGCCAGCATTACTCGAAGGACCAGGCAACAGATGAATGGCTTTGTGAACCATGTTGACAAGTGTCCCTTTATCCTAGAGGACAAAATCCGTTTTCCACAGTGCACCCAGACTCTACCAGCAAAGAATGTGGAAACTAAAGTGCACTGAATCTACTGTTACCAAACAGTAGTGTATCATGCTGCCACCTCACTAAGCTAGATAAATGAAGCAGTAAGTTGATTCTGCAACAAAATTATACATTTAAAAACATTCTACTGCATTTTATAAACTAATAGCATATCCAAAAGCAAGGTTTTTTTTAAAAAACTCTGGCAACTTTTTTTTGCAGCACTATACACATTGCTGTAACCTCTGGAATGGTAATTTCCATATCCTGAGAACATAGTACACATCTTCAATAGATTGCTATATGGATTTTCCCATTAATATAAAATCTCTCTTAAAAGTTGTGGGTAACATTTACTATTTCATTTGTGCTACTCGCGTTCCTGGGAAATTATAATCAGCTACAACATACAGAGGTTTGGAAGACAATAAATGTTAATGCTGAATGTATTTTTAGATGAGGTGCTAAGGGATCTTGGGAATTACAGACCGACCATAAACCTTACTCCAAACGTGATAAATTGGTTGAAGTGATCATTAAAAACAGACCTAAAAACCTTAAAATGACCATGATAGCATAACGATTGAAGCAAAGAAATGTTGTGCAATCACTAGTCTACTGTAATTCTTTGAACATCAGTAAAATAGTGGATAAAAGAAAAGAATAATATAATTGGACTTTCAAAGGGCCTTTGATAAAGTGCCTCAGAAGAAGGTATTAAGGAAACTGAAGTGGCCATGGAGTGAGAGGCAAAGTACTGTCATGGATTAGAAACTGGCTATGAGTAGGAATATATGGCGAGGTTTCATCATGGGAAAAGTTTAACGTGAGGTGCCATATTGTGCTGTAGTAGGAACAGTTTAAGGTCTTTCTTAATCACCTAGAAAACAGAGTGCATAGTAAGCAGGAAAAATGTTCAGAGTTACAAAATTAGTTAGTGATCTTGCAGCTGCATCTGAGAACTCAGTATTCAAAAAGCCAAAATTTCCTGTGAAATGAAAATTCTGATAAAAGTTAGTGTTTAAATGTTTTGTTTTTACTTTAATACATTTTATATATATATATATATATAAAAAACATATTTTATACAATATAACTAAAATTTGAAACAAAACGTTTCAACTTTTCCCACAAAACCAAAACATTTCAAATTTTTCCCATAAAAAAATTTGTCACAATCAATACATTCCTGAAAAAACATGTTGATTTTGCTGAAACTGTTTTTCTAAAACAGAAAAAACTCCTATAAAAATATGTTGACCAGCTCTAGTTAAGATAATTAAGGAATGGGATGGAAAACACCATCTAAAACACTGGTATGCCCTCACCCAGAGCACTGTGTTGAGTTCTGGTCATCATATCTCAAAAAAGGGTATAGCAGATATAGATGGGGTTCAGAGACTGGAAACAAGAATTGTTGGTAGCCTGAAAATATTTCTAAATCAGAAGAAATTGATAATACTGGGGTTGTTTATTTTGGAGGAAACAAATAGGAAAGGACTCTTTAGAAATAAAAGGATGAATGGTATGGAAATTATTAATTGTCTCACAATAAAATAACAAATGGACATTCAAATAAATTTAATTTAATTTAAAGCTCATAAATATGCTTTTGCGTACAATGTACAATTAATCTCAAACTCATTGTCACAAGATATCAGGGCCAAGTGCGTAGCAGGATTAAAAAAAAGACGTTATTTATATAGTTATCAACATAATTAAGAGTAAAAAATATGTATTAAGAAAAAATGGAAGAGTTTTGGAACGGATATAAATCCTTATGCTTCAGTGAATAAGACAACCTTTAAGTATCTGGTTTGGGGGGGGCGGAAATCTGTGGGGGCAAGTTATTCCATAATCGTCTACTGCAGGGTTTCCTGCATTAACTTTCCTCTGAAGTGGCTGGTACTGGCTACTGTCAGACACTGACAGTACACTGAACTATGAAAGAACGATAAGACAGCTAGACCTAGATTCACAAGAGGGATTTACAAGCCTAATAGGATTTCAAACCTTCCAGGATTGTCCTGGAGTCTCTAGGCATTAAAGATTACGTCTTGTGATGAAACCTTCAGGAATACACCAACCCAAGGCCCTAAATGCCACTTTAGGTGGCAAAGTCCAACATTTGAGCACCACTGGCATTCACAAAACCACCACTCAACAGCTGCTCAACCCTGTGGGCACCTAAGTTTCCACTGGTAAAGCCCCCTAGGTACCTAAATTTGTGCTGCTGAGCATGCAGCTGCCTATATATAGCTGCCTAAGTCCACCCACCACCCACCAGCTTGGTGCCTATCTCACCTGTAGGGGCCACTTCGATGAACATGCTCAGAGGTTGCCTAAAAGCACACCTACCAAATAGGGCCCTCACAAAACGTTATTGTGCTTATGCTCCCCTTTTACTCTACTAGTTCACTGGTTAAGGAACTGACCCATAACGTGGGAGACCCAGGTTCAAATCCTTACTTTGCTCGATGAAGAGATAGGTCTTGTATTTAGGTCTTTCACTTCTGTGATGAGTGACCTAACTACTGGGCTATTGGCTGTTCTAGGGGTGGTCAAGATGGAGCTGTTTCACATTGTGCAGAAATACTGAAATATTCACTGGAGCAGGGACTGGAAGCTGGGTTTCCCAGGCGAGCGTGCTAACCACTAGGCTATAGCGTCACTCCCTCTCTTTGACTCAATGATATTTAAGTACTTTATCAGACTCCATTTTTCTTGAGAGCGAGCTAACCTGCTAAGGAGAGGTATCATGGCTGTGAATCCTGAATAGAGTAAGTGCTTCATTCCAACCCAGAATTTGAGGGGCAGTGCTCAAGCAACACTCCTCTTCTCAGCCTTTCCTTCTGGATATTTAGGCAACTACCTGCTCAGCTTGATGACTTCTGTGAATCCCCTTTTTAGGTGCCTAGCTCTCCCCTCTGTATAGGAAACCTGGTTACCTACTTCAGGGTTGTGAATTCTACTAGTTACCAGGCTGCCTAAAGTTAGATGCTGCAATGCTCGGCCCTGCAATGTTTGGTCCTGCAGCACTTGAGTCCTCCTTATGAATGTAGCCCCTAACTATGATGTGACTGCTGCTTATCATGCAGAGCAATATTGTTTCCTTATGCTTCCCCTTTCTGTTTGTTATGTCCATCTGTTGTCTCTCATCTTAGACTGAATTCTCTTTAGGTCAAGGATCATCTTGTATTTATACTGTGCCTAGTACAATAAGGCCCTGATCCATGGCTGTGGCCTCTAGGCACCATCATAATTCAAATAAAACAAAAAAAAATAACTAATAAACCACTAACTGTTCCTGTCTGGAGATTCCAACATTAAGAAATGCTATATTACTTTAATGAGGGCAAAGAATCACTGCACAAGCAAGGGGGTGATGATGAGACAATAAGAGCAAACATTTTTTCAAAGACCTGTTCTGGCCCCTTGTTAGGGAACCATATCCAATATTGTTTTCACTATTTTTTTTACAGTAATTGAAGTAAATTTGATTATACAAGGTCAGGTATTCCCATCATATTAAAAAAAAATCATGTGAGGGGAACAAACTTGGCTGGATATTCTCCATGGTCTCTTTGCATCCTCTCTACGACAAAGAGGTTTTAGACTAAACATTCAAATAGTTGGAGATAAGGTAAATTGGTGGGAGAGGAAATCGCTACCTTATACCAATTCAAATACCACCTATGGTGACTTCAGTGAATCTCTACTCAACATTATTTACACAGTGTGAGGTAGATCTGTCTCTAGTCAAGAGGCCAAGAATTAGTCATCAATGAAACAAAATTCACCTTATCTGGATGGTGGATAAACATTATACTTTGTTTTCTAATGGTACCAACACATAAATGAAAGTATTTGCTCAAAACTATGACTCAGTTAAAAGAAAAGCAACAGGAAGAAAATCCTATTTACCATAAATCATTTATTAAATATGTTTTGATCATCACCACAAATTAAGGTCAAAATGGAATTCCTATATTCCCCACCTATGACGTAGTATTAATTTTATTGATCTTCTGTACCATTTGTGGGAGTACCCAATCAATATTTTGACAGTTATCATAAAGTAATAGACTTCCTTTTTACATAATTACAGTTACCACATTCATGAGATTCCATGAGATTCTTTCCTAGATAGTACTTTACTGTCAGCCCTAGATCCCATTAGTTTCTTTTTATAGCTCCATACGCACAATGCATTTTAAGTGTTGCACCTAATTAGGTATAAACAATAATAATTTTAAAGCTCTTCAGTAAGAATGTAAAGGTCAACCATTAATATATTAAAGCTTTTTCTATATAGACGTAACTGTGGTGTTTTAAGCCTTCCTGCTGTAAATGAATTCTAGAAGTGATTAGAACCAATTTTCGGAAAACAAAGAGAATTTTGTCAAATTTGCAAATTTATTTGAAGAATATGCTATGGATAGCATTAATATGTTAGAAGGAACTATAAACTGTAACTGTAGACTATTTTAGAATTACAGTAAGCAGGTAAACAGACACGAGTGGCTAGCACTGCGTGGTCCACATGGTCTTCCTGATTATGAAGGAATTTCCCAGAGCAGTATCAAGTAAGCTGTACATTTGTTGCCAGGGGCTCAGTGTGATATCCAGTTGATGAGTTTTTTTTATTCAAAAATGCAAAATTTACTTTTAAAAGCATGTAGTCATGCTATTTTGTGTAGAGATTTCAAAGCCTTGAGCTCTTTCCTCAAACGTGCGCTGGTATTGGACACTAGATTGCGGTCAGAAGCCCACAATGAAAGTTGTATCCTTTTTAAGAGTCCAGAGACTCTGGTAATGTCCGACTCAATTTAAGGCCTTCTTTAATTTTCAATGCCCGCTCATTTACAATTTACACCTGAAAGTGAGAAGCGGGCAGCATTACCTCCCATAATTGTAAACAAACCTGTTTGTCTTTGCGATTGGCTAAACAAGTAGGACTGGGTTTTACAGTGTTTTGTTTTTGAGTGCAGTCATGGGAAAAAAAATTCTACATTTGTAAGTTGCACTTTTACGATAAAGAGACTGCATTACAGTACTTGTATGAGGTGAATTGAAAAACACTATTTATTTTGTTTATCTTTTTTACAGTGCAAATATTTGTAATAAAAAATAATATAAAGTGAGCATTGTACACTTTGTATTCTGTTGTAATTTAAAATCAATATATTTGAAAATGTAGAAAACATCAAAAATAGTTAAATGGTATTCTATTATTGTGTAACACTACGATTAAAACTGTGATTAATCATGATTGTTTTTAATATCACGATTAATTAAGATTTTTTAAATTTCTTTATAGCCCTAATACAAACACATTATGTAGTGTAGAAATGCAAGACTACATTTTCTTAAAGCCTCCTCTCTCCTTCCCTTTTGTTGCCTGAGTCTACATAATTTGCTGAGACAATCTTATGCGTTTCCCATTTGACTAATTATTATTGTTACTGATTATTTAACTTGGAGATACATAATATGTAAACTGCTTGCAGGCAACATGTTTACGGACAAAATATCCCTTTCTTCCCTTTGTCTGCAGGGAGAGCAATACAGCAATGCACAGACAATCCAGGAAGTTTTTCGAGAGTGTTGGGGACAACTTCCTGGTGCAAGTGCTGGAGCAACCAAACAGGGGCCATTCTCCTCTTGACCTGCTGCTTACAAACAGGGAAGAATTGGTAGGGGAAGTAGAAGTGGGTGGCAACCTAGACAGCAGTGATCATGAGTGGTTGAGTTCAGGATCCTGACAAAAAGAAGAAAGGAAAGCAGCAGAATACGGACCCTGGACTTCAGAAAAGCAGACTTAGACTCCCTTCGGGAACTGATGGGCAGAATCCCCTGGGAAGCTAATATGAGGGGGCAAGGAGTCCAGGAGAGCTGGCTGTATTTTAAAGAAGCCTTATTGCGGGCACAAGAACAAACCATCCTGATGTTCAGAAAAATAGCAAATATGGCAGGCGACCAGCTTAGCTTAACAGTGAAATCTTCAGTGATCTTAAACTCAAAAAGGAAGCTTACAAGAAGTGGAAATTTGGAGAGATGACTAGGGAGGAGTATAAAAATATTGCTCGAGCATGCAGGGGTATAATCAGGATAGCCAAGGCACAATTGGAGTTGCAGCTAGCAAAGGATGTGAAGGGTAACAAGAATGGTTTCTATAGGTATATTAGCAACAAGAAGGTGGTCAGGGAAAGCGTTGGACCCTTACTAAATAGGGGAGGCAACATAGTGACAGATGATGTAGAAAAAGCTGAAGTACTCAATGCTTTTTTTGCTTCGGTCTTCACAGACAAGGTCAGCTCCCAGACTGCTGAACTGGGCAACACAGTATGGAGAGGAGATGAGCAGCCCTCAGTGGTGAAAGAACAGGGTAAGGACTATTTAGAAAAGCTGGACGTGCACAAGTCCATGGGTCCAAAGGGAATTGCCTGATGTGATTGCAGAGCCATTGGCCATTATCTTTAAAAATTCGTAGATCGGGGGAGGTCCCAGATGATTGGAAAAAGGCAAATATAGTGCCTATATTTTAAAAAAAGGGAAGAAAGAAAACTCAGGGAACTACAAACTTGTCAGTCTCACTTCAGTCCCTGGAAAAATCAAAAAGCAGGTCCTCAAGGAATTGATTTTGAAGCACTTGGAGGAGAGGAAGGTGATCAGGAAGAGTCAATATGGATTCACCAAGGGCAAGTCATGCCTGACCAACCTGATTACCTTCTATGATGAGACCACTCACTCTGTAAATATGGGGAAAGCAGTGGATGTGATGTATCAAAACGGTCTCCCACAGTATTCTTGCCAGCAAGTTAAAGAAGTATGGATTGAATGAATGGAGTATAAGATGGATAGAAAGCTGGCTAGATCATCAGGCTCAATGGGTAGTGATTAACAGCTCGATGTGTAGTTGGCAGCTGATATCAAGTGGAGTGCCCCAGGAGTCAGTCCTGGGGCTGGTTTTGTTCAATATCTTCATTAATGATCTGGATGATGGGATGGATTGCACCCTCATTAAGTTCGCAGATGACACTAAGCTGCAGGGAAAGGTAGATATGATGGAGAGTAGGGATTGGGTCCAGAGTGACCTAGACAAATTGGAGGATTGGGCCAAAAGAAATCTGATGAATTTCAAAAAGGACAAGTGCAGACTCCTGCACTTAAGAAGGAAGAATCCCATGCACTGCTATAGGCTGAGAACCAAGTGGCTAAGCAGCAGTTCTGCAGAAAAGGACCTGGGGATTACAGTGGATGAGAAGCTGGATACGAGTCAGCAGTGTGCCCTTGTTGCAAAGAAGGCCAACAGCATATTAGACTGTATTAGTAGGAGCATTGCCAGCAGATTGAGGGAAGTGACTATTCCCCTTTATTCGGCACTAGTGAGGCCACACCCAGAGTATTGCGTCCAATTTTGGTCCCCCCATTACAGAAGGGATGTGGAGAAATTGGAGAGAGTCCAGTGGAGGGCAACAAAAATGATTAGGGGGATGGGGCACATGATTTATGAGGAGAGGCTGAGGGAACTGGGCTTATTTAATCTGCAGAAGAGAAGAGCGAGAGGGGATTTGATAGTAGCCTTCAACTACCTGAAGGGGGGTTCCAAAGAGGATGGAGCTACGCTGTTCTCAGTGGTGGCAAATAATAGAACAAGAAGCAATGGTCTCAAGTTGCAGAAGGAGGGGGGAAGATCTAGGTTGGATATTAGGAAACACTATTTCACTAGGAGGGTGGTGAAGCACTGGAATGGGTTACCTAGGGTTGTGGTGGAATCTCTATCCTTAGAGGTTTTTAAGGCCTGGCTTGACAAAGCTCTGGCTGGGATGATTTAGTTGGTGTTGGTCCTGCTTTGAGTAGGGGATTGGACTAGATGACCACCTGAGGTCTCTTCCAACCTTAATATTCTATGATTCCCTTAGTGGATAGCAACATGGCTTAAAAAAGTCAATGCTGCCAGCCTTGCTCCACTAAGTTTCAGCAGTATGACTTCAAAGAAAATGCATAGCTTACATGCTGCTACCAAACAGGTGAGCAGAGCACTTGTGGCAACAATTGCTTTTTTTAAAGTGCTTCAACAACCCACTTGCCAAGGGAAGACAGAGAGATGGAAAGCAAGAAGAAAAAAATGGGGAGTTAAACCAACAAACATACATACATTCTTATACAGGTGAACACACCAGTGTATATTACCTAGTACAAAATACACACACTCCAGATTTTGGAAACCATAGCCAGTAAAGTGAGTGCTTTTAATTATCACCAAATTTTGGCAAGTATGATTACACAGTACACATATTACAATGGATCTATTTGCTTTGATGGACTAAGAGTTAATAAAATTTAAACTCCTTGTATGCCAGCATGGGAATCTCTAACAGAGATATTATTTACTTACGTCATCACTATCACCTACATTAGGAATACTCCACACTCCATCTTTAATAAGTATTTTCACTTCTGTACCATCACATTTCTAATAAGATGGTTGAATTTTATTTTAAATAATTCATTTTTCCCCTCACTCACTCACACAAACAGAGTATACATTTGCCTGCTAACATATGCACACTTTGTGCCTCATCCTTCAACACATCAAAGGTGTGGTACCATTGACCTGTCAATGTACACCGCATCATCATAGGTTTATGACAGAATCCATAGAATTGTACAGATCTGGGCTCCAGTCAGGAATCAAATCTTTGAACCATAAAGATTGGATACATGAAGGAGTCCAAGGGGTGCAGACATTTATCATCTGCCACAGAGGATGAAGAATAGGAGAGCATTGTCAGGAGAGGAACCAGGAGCACTACTGCACATTTGCTTCTCAGTCTTACCCCTCCCTCATCCAGGTAACTGGCGCTGTGTAGTAGTTGCACTGTGAAGCGGATTTCTGACTGCAGTCTCATGGCATACAAGAGGGGAGTAGCTGTGTCCACCACCTCTTCCCAGTCAGTCATATCAAAGAAGAGGACGCAGCTCAGTGTCTCATACTGGAAGTCACCTCCACCCCAAGCCCCTCACGCCCACAAAATACACACACTTATAACTGTGACCAAGGTGATGAGCAGGAGGAGGACAGGCAGCAGTGAGTCAGCCTCCATGTGAATGGTTCAGGTGTGTTGATGTCCCATGTGCAAGGGGATTTGCTCCTTGCTTGTTATACAAGCACACGATGCAAGAGTGATCATCAATACTCAAGGATGAGAGATGGGGACAAAGGAAAAGGAATGCTATTCCTTTTCAAGCTAGACAAATTCATCGGGGGGGGAAAAATAGACTTATTTCTACTAACAGTGAATGTAATTAATCATTGGAACAACTTATGAAAGACTATGGGGGATTCTCCATCACTAGCAATTTTAAAATCAAGATTGGATGTTTTTTCTAAAAGATATGCTCTACTTCAAATGGAACTTAATTCAGGAATGTCCTATGCCTGTAATATAGAGGAGGTCAGGTTAGATGATCACAATCATCCCTTCTGCCTTACAAGCTATTCACACTAAGCAATACCTCATCTGTCTAGAAGTTCTATTGATTTCAATAGGTATATTCGTGGATAAGGCACTACTCAATGTGAACAAGGGTGACAGAATCCAAGCTTTAGCATTTAAATAGCCTCTTCCATTTGAGGAGCTCGATTTACTTCAGAAACTTTATTTAACAACCCTGAAGGGTTGGTAAGTACTTTACAAATGAGAAAATTGGTCTAGAGAGTTTAAATCAGGGGTAGGCAAACCTTTTGGCCCAAGGGCCACATGTGGGTTGGAAAATTGTATGCAGGGCCATGAATGTAGGGCTGGGACAGGGGGTTGGAGTGCAGGAGGGAGTGCGGGGTGCAGGAATGGGCTAAGGGCAAGGGGTTGGGGCAGAGGAGCGGTGCGGGGTGTACAAGAGAGCTAAGGGAAAGGGGTTGGGGTGCAGACAGGTGTGGGGGAGGGAGCTCAGGGCAGGGGGTTGGGATGCAGGAGGGGTGCAAGGTGCAGCAGGGGGCTCGGGCAGAGAGTTAAGGTGGGGGGTGCAGAAGGGGTTCGGGGTGTGGGCTTTGGCTGACTTGGAGTGGCTTCGGGGTGGCAGCGGTGCACAGCGGAGCCAGGGCAGGCAGAAAGCCTGCCCAGGCCACGCACCGCTCCTGGAAGCGGCCAGCACCACGTCCCAGCAGCCCTGGGGGGAGGAGGGGCAGAGGGCTACGCGCGCTGCCCTCGTCTGTGGGTACCTCCCCCCGAAGCTCCCATTGGCCACGGTTCCCTTTTCTCGCCCAGTAGGAGCTGCGGGGGGAGGTACCCGCAGGCGAGGGCAGCATGTCCTCTGCTCCCCCTCCCCCAGGGGCCACAGGGACATGGTGCTGGCTGCTTCTGGGAGCGGCGCGGGGCCCATGGCACCACAGGGGTGGCAATCCTGCAGGCCGGATCCAAAGCCCCGAGGGGCCGGATCTGGCCCGCGGCCAATAGCTTGCCCACCCCGGTTTAAATAATTTGGCCAAGGTGATACAGAAAGTCAGTGCCAGAGTGATACAGAAAGTCAGTGCCAGGACTCAGCACCCCACTCAAACACAATTTTCTCTCCATCTCACCCAAGTGTTTCTTAGGTACTTCCATGACTTCCATGTTTTTATATTTGATGTGACAATGCACAGCACAAAGAGGGAGTGCCACAATGGACCAGAAAGATGCAATAAGCTCAAGAAGGTTTATAGTACAAGCCACATGTGCTATGACCTTTGGTGTCATGAATATTATGGCTGATGTTTTCAACAGTCCACTATCCCATGTATTCATCACAATGGTACTTATGGGGCAGTCCATTATCCCTGGAATGAGAGATCACTCAGAACCATTAACTCCCCTCAGGCATAGCTGATGTGGTATTGTTCTCCTTTCTTCCCACTTAAAGGGGCAGCCAGAAATGTTTTATGGGACAAGGAACTCCGCATCATAGGAGATCTGAATCTGCCCCTATTTGTTTATATAGAACATACTGTCCTGATTGCACTAATTCATATGGTGAGCTTTTTAGGATAGAGTTTCTGAAGGTTCCTGAATACACTGAGGACCACCCTTAACTCCAGACCATTTTTGTGCAGATGATGTTCCTGGAAAGACCAAATACTTTGGGTGCAAATACCCAACACACCTTTTCATAGACTTATTTTTTCTGGAGGTTGCATCTATGGGTTCTACAGGGGAAAATGGAATTTGAAAGTCCTTTTCTAACTGGAGATTAGTTTTGGGGCATACAAGGGGCAAAGTAACTTGGAAGCTACTTGTTACTCAACTGCTAAGGAAGAGCATGTGTGGCTCCCATTCTGTGTTGATATATGGCCAAAGCTACCAAATATTTTGTAACAAAAGACATGTTGAGTCAATGGACTGTCTTTTTTGTTCTGTGGTTGTACAGTGCCTAACATAACGGGATCCTGGTCCATAACTGGGACTGTTATGTACTACAATAATATATAAATAACATTTCAAGCGTAAAAGGCAACATTGTTAATAGTTCCCATGTTAGGGAACTGAATAGAGTACATATGCAAGTCACTCTGAAGCTCATCATCATTCATTTTAACATGAAGCGTTCTCAAATATTTTGATACAGAA
>NC_050073.1:72923091-72928091 GCF_009764565.3 Dermochelys coriacea
TAAACTCCCGAAGTAGAAAGAAATGCTTCCACAGGGCTGCTTATTTCCAGTAACTCACATCAGAGCTGACACATGAAAAATGGTGAAATTACTGAAGGTAGTCCAGCCTGAATAAGGACTACCTTATTAGTTCAGGTACTTGCATCTCCCTAATTTTCATATTAATCATGTGTCCATCTTACTCTGAAATAGGGCCATCATGCTCCATGTCAGAATTTAGCATGTAAGTAAAATTCATAGTGCTTCAAATCTCACTTGAAAATATTTGTATGTAGAGACCAGTGTGACTAATTTTATTATTCCTAACAAAAATGAGATTTTATTTTTTTTAAATGTAGTATTGTTCCAGTACATGTACAACGTAAAGATGTCTGCACATAATTTATAAAAATTTAAAAGAGCCTCACAGATCCTCAAAAAAATAATATGGAACTGTTCTTATTCACCAGAGCTGCTATATACTGTAATGTACCTATGTAATATATTTCTCATCAATTTTTACAGTTTCCACTGATTAAATATATATTGACTCATAAAGTATTACCATTACATCAATTGTCAGCAGATGCAGGAGTATGTCATTTAAATATTAACTATCACATAAAAATGGCAGCTTGATTGTTTGGAAGCTGTAATATGGTGCTGGTTATTGCCACATTTCCCAAATGCATTAGGCAGCAGTTACACACACACACACACACACAAAAAATGAAAAAACCCCACCGAACAGAAAACACTCCCTTTCTTATGTACCTTACTGTACAGCCAACAACAAATAAGTTCTTTAAATAACTTCCCTTTCTCCATAATTTTTTATTTATTTCTTATCTAAAGAAAAAAAATGATCTGAACTACAAAGGTGTATTAGTACAGTATTGTAAAGTATGGTTTCTAGATCAGAAATTATATTCATCATATCCAAGTGAATGGGAATATCATGGGTAGAAGAAGAAATGCAAACAAAATATATAAAATTAAGAGTACTAATACTGTATTACTTTGCTCTGATGAGGTGCTCTTTTGACATAGTTCTTATGCAATACAGCAAACCCAGGTAATTTACCAAGAATTCTTACTAAACCAATTATTTCTTTATTCAAATAGGATTGAATACATTTAAAGCCGTCGGCTTTCAAAAATAGCAAAAAGGCATGCTTTGCCAATAATATGAGGTAAATCCCCTGCTATATGTTAACTGTATCATCAGGGTGTGTAGACACTTCATAGACCATTAAAACCTTCGAGTAACTGATAGGTAATGGCTCATTTGCTGACTGCAGCAATGTACAAGAGACTGAACTGAAAGAGAAGCCATCCTTTCTTGCTAATATAACATGTAGAACTTGCTGCTATTGCAACACTTAATGTTCATAGTGTCACATCATTTTTAATGCAAACACTCATTTTCCACCTTATTCTTATGTTTTCTATTAAAGTGCAACACAAAAACAGCATACATTTCATTCTATCCCTTTGAGAGTTCCACAAGCAGTTCCAAGTCAAATAGGAATTGTATTGTTATTATTATTGTAAATAAATATTTCAGAATTTAAGGCAGAGGTGCCTCAAACTGTGGGGCATGGAGAAACATTTGTGGGGGGGAGGGGGCGAGCTGCGATGCCAGGTGGCTTGAGCCAGCCCCACACAGCAGGTTTCGGCCAGCCCCCACAGGAGGTAGGGAGGGAGTGCCACCTTCACCCCGACTCCTTCAGCAGGCCAACCAGCCTGTGGGTCATTGTCAACATCTGCTGCAGCCGCAACAATTTCTGCTCCTGGCAGCCTCCACACCCAGCATTGGCTCCACCCCCAGAATTAGACACACATACCTTCCCCAACCCTAAAAATCTGAAGGGAGAGGGCCAGATATTGGCCCTGCCCTAGTGGTGAAGCCTGACTGCAAGGTAGAAGCAGCACACTGGTGAGGAAGATTTGGCTGTGCCATTGGTATCTGTGCATTTGAAACTTACAGGGTAGGTAATTTAATTAAAGCTGTGCTAAGGTCTCTGTTCGCCTACTCATAAACCTATCATGCATACTTTTGCATGTGCCTAATTTTGTCTGGGTTGAGCAGCACAACCAAAAATTGTAACTCAAAGGGGGTTTAAGGGCTTGATATTTCATTTTTTCTAGTAGGCTCATTACTACTATTATGAACTTTTTACATCTTCATTCAAAGTAACTATCGGAACACACTTTTTTAATGCAAACAACTCATCATGTCCCAAACAGATTCATACCATAGTTACCAAACAATATCAATACATTAGTTACTGTCTCGTTAAAGTAGGAAGTGTATCAAACTTGTGGTACACAAAGTTTTCTAAGATATTGATATATTGAGGGTTTAATTTGCTTAATTGCTTTATATTAATCTGTCTTCCTTAGCCATTCCACTAACTTGTATAAATGGAAATAAAAGAGTCAAGGAAATGAAATGCTTTCAAACCTTAACTATAAGATCATAGATTTGAAGGGCTGGGGAAAAGAAGGAGAAAGTTTAAACAAGAACCTCTAATCATGATATTAGTCTACATGTCTTTAATCAACATGTTTATTTTAAAAATAAACCGGGATGTTAAACAGCACTTATTTTACTCTGTTCCTCTAAAATTTTCAACAAAATAAAAATTCCAGAAGCCTCTTACAGATTTGCCTTGAAGTTAGAGACTAATTACATTAACTGATTTATTAATAAATGGGTCTCTTTGTCCAATTATTGGAAGTATTAACAGACTTGGGAACAATTTCATATGTCTAATGTGCCTTGAAACCATTTTTTTTTAGGTTAATTACATTTCTAAGTAAAGTCACTACAGATATGCTCCTCAGGTTTTACACAGGAAGATTAAAAATAAATAAATAAATAAATAAATAATTGATTACCTCATTGGCTAGCTCCAGTAGTACAGGGGCAGCTGCATTTTTCATCACCCCACTCAGGTACCTAGACAAGACAAAGCCAGGTAAATCTGCAGTGGCAAGAAAAGGCCATCTTCGACATGTTAGTGTCCCCTGTGTATTTCTTTCTCTTGGGCAAATGCCACACACATACTGGCTAGAAAACACTAGTTTGATAATTTAAAATACTTATTTCCAAAAGATTCCCTATCATTAACTTTCCAGGGTGCACTCCTGCAGATGTGTAAGATATATCAATCTCAATTAAGTACTTATTAAAAATACAGTAAGTAAGCCAAGAAAATCATCTTTCAAAATTGTATTTTTGGCTGAATGCCATATAAACAAATTATATCTGTATTATTAAAACATGCATAACACAAGAAATCTCTACTATCCACAAAGAAGGTTTGGGGCTGCATAGGCATGCATCATGATGTAGCTACTGTGCATGTGGACACAAATATGCAAATATAACTACAATTTTACCAGTTAGGCAGCAGTCTCAGCTGTGGTATATACTTTCTGTATTTAGATTTAACAATATAAAATCAATGCTACAAAAGGAAAAGAAAAAGACATTTTATGGTCAGGACTGTATGTATGGGTGGTGAAGTTTCTGACCACCCCCTCACACTGACTAGACTGCCTTTTTGCCTCCTTACTATCATTACTGTTTGATGTTTATATTGCAGTAGTGCCTAGAGGACTCCTTCAGGATTTGGTGGGAAGGAATTGTGTCACTGGCAGTTGTGAGCAGGCCAAATGGCGCTTAGTGGCTACACTTTAAAGGATGGGAGTGGGAGAAGAGTCATATAAAGCAAAGTAGTATGCAACCTTTTCAGAAGATCCGTTTTTTGACAACTGTCTCTCCACACAACATCTAAGACTAGTTGGATAAACTGCCAGAACCTCCCATACTGGTCAATCAATCAATCAATCAAATGAAATGAAATAAATAAAATCTGTGTCCAGGAAAAGCAGAAAAGTGATTTCTAGTGGTTGGACAATGACAAAGTCAGGAAGTCTGAGATTTGTTGCCGACTCCAATAGCAGCTTGCTATGAATGGGTCAAAATGTATTTACGCCTCAGTTTAATCCTCTGTGAAATGGGTATAACAGGATTTACCTACAACCCCTCACAGGGGTATTGTGAGTTTTAGCATTTGTAAAACTTTTTGACGTTGATTCATGACTGGAAAGGTAGAAGATCATCTTATGGAAAAACATTTTCAGTTGCATGAACAACTACGTAAAAATTCCCCAGTAAACAGATGAACACATATAATTTGTTTTGGTGAAACAAACAAGAGTTCTCAAATTTTCAGATCAGTAGCACTCACTGAACACTGACATCCTATAACTTCATACCTACCTGGTATGTCAGCAGTAGCTACTTTCTTTAATCTATTACAGGCCAACAGCATCTCCAGCCCTGGTGTGTACTTTATTTTGAACTTAGTGACTTCCTGTCTTGAAGACGCACACTGTGCTGAGGTGGACTGCTTCATGATGCTGAAAAGCATCCTGGTCTTTCTGGTAAACAGCCTCCAATTTTGCCCACCTCCAAGATTACTTCAGGGTGCACGGAGTTGAGCACAAATCAACATCTACACTCAGCAGCACTATTACCTGTTCCCAGCAGCAACACTATTCCAAGCAACCAGGACTAGTACCATTTCATCAGTGGGAACCAATGATTATTACAGAGAGCCTGCCATGCTACAAGCGTAAACCATGGCAAATTTGTCTTCCAACACCAAGCCTACTCCTCTTAAACATCAACTACATCGTTGGCAGATGTCAATCCTGTTGCTTCTCCCAGTTCCCTCCTAGTTGGCAGGCAGATATTCAGCCTATTGCAGGAAGAAGCAATTTGCCCCTGTAATTTACATAATGTATTATTTATAAAAAGAAAAAGCTGAAGTTCAGACAAGCCTTCCCCCCACAAGGATGCAGAATGATTGTTCATGTCTTTCTTGGAGACAAAGCAAGAACATCTCGTAGAAGAAAGCCACCACAAACTACAACAACACTGAAATTAAGGTCCTTTTGGATGAAAATCATGCTTATTGATTTTTGTACATGGCACTTCGGTATTA